>NC_037340.1:80596624-80609124 GCF_002263795.3 Bos taurus | reverse complement strand
CATTTTGACTGTTGCCAGAAACTACCTTTGATGTGTTCCTGTAAAGAATAACACAGACTTTCCTGTTTGTCTCAAAGCTACTGAACTGAAGCTTCCACTGCAAAGGACAAAATGATCTGTATTAAAAAAAAAAATCAGCACACCTCTGCAAACACACACATGAACACACACACACACACACACCTTACAAACCCAGACCTGGCCTCCCCCAGGGTTCAAACAGATCTTGTTGTTACCTTCTTGGTTGTTTTAATGTGACTTTTCATCATACTTTCCCTAATCTCAGCTATCTGTATCTCAAAATAGTAACAGTAATTACCCAGTCGGTCTCCCCCCTTTTCCTCCCATCCCTGGCTGAACTGGAGCGCCTCTGAGATTTCCCCACCAAACCTCTAAACCCATCTGAGGTTCGCTCATCTGTCTTTCTAAGTCAGGAGAAGGAAAAACACGGGAAGGCTGTGCCTTGAGCTCTAACGAATCCTGGACACCCCCCAGCCTGCGTCAGTGTCTCCTGAGAAAACCTTTCAAAGTCAGAGGGCTGGGAAGAGACCTCAAGAGATCAAAAAGTCCTGAAAAACAAGGGTTCTCAGAAACTCAAACTCACCAAATATTAAAAATGGAAAGAGCTGGAGCCATTGCTTGCCTCCTATCTTTTCTTATCCCAGTAAAATGACTTCCATTATTTTCGTTTTTTCCTCTACATCCCACAAGCTAGCCCTGTAAACCCGTGTTCATTCTTTCTCTATTGCCTTCATGAGCTTTGTTTCACCTTAATACTGTCTGTGTTATTATTTACTTAATTTTTTTCAAAATTAATTTCCAATAGATTCATTGTTTTTTCTTTCCCTTGGATTCAGCAATGATACCCATGAAATCACAACTTTAATGTACTTTTCTCTTTGAATACCCAGCAAATTAAAACCATAACTATTAAAAAATGCACACTTCCAATACCTAAAATTATCTTGTATGCAACTGTCTTATGCATATAACAAGCTGGGAATTAAAGTTCTACATCAGGGGTCAGCAAATTTTGCTGTAAAAGGCCGAACAGTAAATATTTTTGGCTTTGCAGGCCAAGAGACAAAATCAGGAATCCAGTGGAGGTACTTATACAACATGAAAGGAAGTGGATTTTCACATCCTCCTCAAAAAACTTTTAGAAATGCAAAAGCCATAGATCCCCAAGTCATAAAAAAAAAAAAAAAGAAAAACAGGAGATAGGCTGAATTTGGCTCATGGGCCATAATGTGTCAATCCCTAGTAAAGAATCCACCTAACAATCCAGGAGGTGCAGGAGACGTGGGTGAGACGTGGGTTTGATCCCTGGTTCAGAAGGATCCCTGAGAGGAGGAAGTGGCAACCCACTCTAATATTCTTGACTGGAAAAATCCTATGGACAGAGGAGCCTGGCGGGCTACAGTCCATGGGTTGCAAAGAGGTGGACATGACTGAGCAACTGAGCATGCACGCATGGCTCAAAATCATGTATCTGATATTTGTTTGAACCTTCTTTGAAATTTCTATAACATCATTACTGTTGTTGCTGTTTAGTTGCTAAGTCATGTCTGACTCTTCTGCGACCCCAGGGACTATAGTCTTCCAGGCTCCTCTGTCCATGGGATTCTCCAGACAAGAATACTGGAGTGGGTTGTCATGCCCTCCTCCAGGGGATCTTCCCGACTCGGGACTGAACCCACGTCTCCTGCGTTTGTAGGCAGATTCTTTGCCACTGAGCCACCAGGGAAGTCCTTATAACATCGAGTGGGACATAAAAGGACTCACAGGACGATTGTGAGAGTGACGTTAGCTGAAGGTAAGCGCTTAACACACCACCTGGCATAAGCAGTTAATAAATATTAGCTGTGTTTTCATCTTTGTCATTGTCATCTTCTTCTCTCTCTTGATCAGGCTAGCTAGCCACTGAGTCCTTTCCCTGGCTCACTCGAAGCACTCAGTATATGACGGATAGTTATTAATTCAACTGGTTGAAGCAGTACTTCCCAACCTTCTGTGCAGATCAAACTCAACTGCAGATTTCTTTCTTTTTTTACGAACATGGCTGAGTCACCTCCCGAAATCCTGACTCTAAAATTCACTCAAGGAACAAGCCGAGCACACCTGTTTTTGTTTTTGAGAATTCTGGAGCAATTTTGATGAGTCAAAACAGAAACCTGTGACTTAGTGCCTAATCTAGAGCGCAGGGTCAGGAGTTTCAATCCCCAGGTGGGCCCACTGCTTCTGCTCTGTCTTAAGGTCACAAACAACTCAGCTAGTGCTCAGGGCCTTTGCTAGTAGTAAGGTCCATCTGTCAATCAACAACGAATGTTTATTGAACACCTAAGACGTGCCAGTCCTTGAGATAAGTGCTAGGGACACAGCGGTGAAGGAGAAGAGAGCCTAGAACACGACAGTCCTAATTCCTCACCTTCCATCCCATGCCATGCTAGATTCTTCTTCTTAGCCCTTTAAGCATCTTCAGTGTATATTGGCTCTGCCCCCGAGAGCCTGATACCTTTTGTTGACTGCCATTCACACAGCCTAAAAGGTGCTTAGCACACAGTAGATCTGTTCAACAAAGCTCTGTTCTAGCGGGGTAAACAGGGAACTCTGGAGCTGCACCCCAGGCTGACGGCCAGCGCAGGGCAGAGCATGTCCCCAGCCTCCTTGGTGTCAGAGTTGAGAGTGAAGCATGTTTTCTGGTTCTGCAACCTCTCTGCTCTTTAATCTGAAATCATTGCCTTAAGCCTCAGTTTACTCCTTTATCAAATTCCTAAAATGTTGTGAGTATTAAATAGAATAATGCTTAATGTGGGGAGAATGTTTAATGAGTAGTAGCTCTGTTGTGTTGATTTTCTCATCACCTGGAATTGAATAAACAAGAGATGGTTCTAGAAATTTTCTGACTATCCTTACGGAGATCAGCTGAGGGAAGTCTTTAATGATATGCCTCTTAGCAGCAGCCGTTCTCACTCTATGCTAGCCTGATGGGAAGCATCTGTTTGTTGGACAAATACTTCTTGAGCCTCTACCATGACCGGACACAACGCTGTGGTCTTGGGACATGGGGAAGGTGATGAGACCACTCGTGACTCCTGCCCTCATGGAACTTCCCGTTTGTGGGGAGGGGGCATGGAGGGAGACGGATGGGCCTCGGCTAAACCAAGGATCCTAAAGTGCCAGCGCTGAAATGGGCAAAGCAGTGGCATTCACGGTGCTCTCCAGCTAATGCTGGGGAGGAAGGGTGGGACTGGCACAGTCTTAGAAATCAAGGTAGGCCTGCGACAAGGAAATGTATGTTTATATTATATATACATGCACACATACAGAACATCTTTGAGATGAGCTAATAGCCACAGAAATCTTAGAAACGTGAAATCATCTCAAATCTGATCATTAAAGGATTAGGGACTGGGATGCTTTGCTGTTGGAGTGGTGGTAAAGAATCCACCCGCCAGTGCAGGAGACGCAGGAGACGTGGGTTTGACCCCTGGGTTGGGAAGATCCCCTGGAGGAGGGCCTGGGAACCCACCCCAGTACTCTTGCCTGGAAACTTCGATGGACACAGGAACCCGGCGGCCTGCAGTCCATGGGGCCGCAAAGAGCTGGACGCAACAGCACGCTCGCACACACATGCTTTTGCTACTTCTGCCCAGGCCTGAGCCTCCCCAGGCTGCTCGGGCTGAGGCCACTTGGGACTAGACGTCCGAGGACCGCCTGTCCACGGGGGACTGAAACTGTGGGAGTTGTGATTGTCCCCAGAGGTGGTCAGTAAGAAGCTAGTGAGCAGGCAGTGTTGAACCCATACAGGAGAGAGGGGCCCACGGGCTGGGGCAGATGAAGCTGGGGAGCGAGACCCCCTGAGGCGACGTCCGGGAGGAGGGAAGAAAGCAGATGCCTGCTCGATGCCTCCTCTCTCCCAGGTCTACTAATTGTCTTCCAAAGACAATCCAGGTGACAAATACGGGCCCAAGAAACACTGCCCTTGTAAGCAATCCCAGCTGCTCCGACAAATGTCCCCAAACAAAGGTTGCACGCCTCCCCACGAGCCCATGCTTGAAGCTCAATTTAATTGCTCACCTCTGCAGCTTTAAATCAAAGGTGGCTCCTATTAAGTATAATTACCTTTGCCAGCAGCTTGTATAACACAGTGAGTGAGGGGCTACTAACCAGGAATGGCTCCTACAGAGCATTATATATGCCTTGGACTAAATCAGCAGGCCCCACGGCTTCAGATGCACATATAATTCAGCCAGGAGCAAATGCTTTCTGCAGCTAGAGAGCCGCACACCCGCATAAACAAGGCGTTCCTTCACATATGGCAGCAGCCTGGAGTCGCCACTCTGCAGAAGAATAAACTAGGAAGGTTTCTCTGAGCTTCGACCGTACAAGACGCATGGCTCTGGCAGTTTTTCTGCAAGAAGGCAAATTGCCATCCAACCGGTTAGTCTCTGAATGAGTCCCAGATCCAATGCAAGAAATCAGACAAACTCCAACTCCCTCAGCGGAACGCCCATTTCGTACCACCTTTCTCAGCCCTGGAAAGCGGGGAAGTCACACTCCTCCCAGCTGGCTTTGACACAGTCATTTCTCTCCCACTCAACCTCACCACATCTCTCATTCTTGACATACAAAAACATTTTTTTAAATCACGAGCATCTTTATCATTTCAGGCTCGTCAGTTCGCATTTTGCCTAATTAATAAATAAATCAAGCCCTGAAAGGAAATGAAAGTGGAGACGGACTTTTGGACCCAACCAAAGAAGCCGCAGAGAGCTAGACGGAGAATGTGCTGCTTTCGAGTCCTCCAGGCTTCTTCCAGGGGTCACATTTCACCTCCGTTTCTACCATATAGAAGCCTTTTTATTAAACTAGGCGCCCAGAAGCACAAATGAACACCTCAAAAAAATAGACCTCTCTCTCCAAAGATGTTATACACTGCTATTCTAGTAGTCCTCAAACTGTTGGCTCGCCCCTCTACAAACGCCACGTTAACTAGCATTTACCGAGCGCTTGCTATGTACCAAGCATGCGTGAAGCACACCACACACATGGGTGTGATCCACGTGGCAGCCCACGCAGTATTAGCGGAAGTGTTTCTTTCAAAATGAAGAGACTAATGTTTATAATAAACATTACTTTATTAACAAAGAGAAAATTTGTTATTAATAAATGTTAGATTATTAATAAACAAATAACTTGCCTAAGATCAGACAGAAAGTAAGGGCCTGGCCTCAGTCTGTCATATCGTGAGGTCAGGTACGTGTGAAGCATCTGGGACAGGGCCTGGCAGGGAGTGGACTCTCAGGACACGCAACAAGTCATTATTGACACACACCGGTCATTATTGTTTCAGGGAACAAAACAGAGAAAAGGTTGATTCTATCCAGGGTTACAGCGAGCAGTGATCAGAGTGGCCAACTTGAGGCAAATCTGGAAACCTTCACAGCAAGTCATTACTCGTAAGAGCTGAGCAGGGGCTAGTGTGTGCAGGAAAGGAGGGACCTGGGCTCAGGAAGGATTAGTCAGAAAAGAAATCAGGGAACCAGCGCTTGTGGAAATGTTCAGGGCTTCCTGGGATAAACGAGGCCCAGAAAACTAACAAACACAGAAACAGAAATGGACTTGAGTTCATCCATTTATCCCTCCCTCCCTCCCTCCCTCCATCCACCCGTCCATCCAGCAATTCTAGGTACCCCATCTCTGACCTCTTAAGATGGGGGCCTTATCTCATTCACCTCTGTAGCCCTGGCACACAGCACGGGGTCTTGAGAATAATGGAAACTATTAAATATCAGTTGAAAGAATCAAAGGATGGCTCTCAATAGATCCGCTCCTTTCAGGGAACTCACCGTCCATGAATCAGTTCGATCTTTCCAAGCCCCCTCCCTTCCATGCCTCCTTCGTATTATTCCTGGAATGAGATTTTTACCCTGGAAGATCTACACCACAGCATGAGTGTTGGCTCAGCACAGTTTAAAGCTCAAGCCCTCGCCCCACAAATTTTTCTTTGCTCCTCTGGAAGTCAAGCCTCCTCTTTTTGCCATTTGCTTCTCCCACTGAAAATTAAAACATCTCAGCCTCACAGATTGGTTTGCTGAGTGCATTATTTGTTACAGCTCTTGTTTTCATGATGCAAAAACAATAGGAAGCCCTTCCTGTCACTTTGATTTTTTTTTAATTTCTTTAATAAAATTGTAAGTTTCCATTGCTACTGTTTTATTTGCGGGGAGGACTCCCCATTAACTTATCCAATTCCTTCCCTCCACTGCAGGAGAGCAGTTTGAAGTATGTGCCTCAGAATTCAAACTGGAGTTACAAACCAGTATTCTTGTTTATTTGTCAGAGTGCAGTGGCAGATTCAGAAGTTAAACCAAAGCACAAAACTCTTCTTGTGGAGTGGGTGCTCAGGGGACTGCGGTCTAAAATGAAAATCAGATCATTGCTCAAAAAGAGGGGGGGAAAACCCTCACACAGTGCATTGTAACACATTTGAAAACATCTCCATGTTCCTTAAATGTTCTGCTGAGTGCTAACAGGTCAGTCCACAGGAAATGCAAGAATACGTTATATTTTAATCAGGGCGCATAAAACACTGTCTCGAATGTTATGTTGCCCGGGGGAATGCAGTGAGCAGGGAACACTTACAAACTCCAGGTCAGTCTCCCCATTACATCACTCTGAAAAAAGGAAATTTATGAGGTTAAATTATATGGATGTTATATATTGGAACTGTTAGCCCATTCCCAAATGAGAATGTTGGCTCAAATAGCCAGATTCCCTGAGAGAAATTTCTTAAGGCCTTCCATTATGGATGTTTTTATGGTAAATTTCCACAAAAAAGTAAAGACTTATTCATTCTTCGAAGATAGTGAAATGAATAAAAAGAAAGATGTCTAACCAAAAAAACAAAGTCCAAATTCCAATAGAGAGGGCACCTAAAAGACTTACGTGTATTATTTTTCTCCAGAGATAATAATACGGGAGTTATTTTGTGGAACTTACTCATGATTTATTTGATCTATTTCTCATCTAAGTGATTGGAAACACAGATGTTGACGCTATAACTTTGCTTCCAGTAAATAATTCCTCAAAGGACTCACATTTGTTTAACCTTAGTCACAAGATGATAAAACTTATTAAACATTTATGGAAGCAGCAACACAATTTTGTTGGTTTATGTCTTTGGCAAGTTTAGAAACTCACATCCCCAACTTTTCCACCTCCCCTTCACCTCTCTAAAAGAAAAATATCTTTGAGGAAGTTACTGTACCTGAATTATGAAGTCCCCCCTCCCCCTAATTCCTCCATTTGCGGCTGCAGTCTGACAGTAACAGGAGGGCTGCCGTGCTGATCTCAAAGAACAATAATTAAACCAAGGGGACAGCAGACAAGGTGTCCTACGGGGCCGCCAGAGGAAGAATAAAAACCTCACTGGGGAACTGTTTTCTTAGGACGGCGAGCCTGCTTCTGAGATAAGCAAACACTCACACGTGTGATGTGCGTGCATGCATTCGTTCACTCAACAGCGTTCCCGAGAACCTGCTCCATTCAGTCCTGTGCACATACATAACCTGGGCATCTGAATATCCCCTCGACGCCAGGAATCTCGAGCAAGGTTTTCCATCCATCCGCTCACTCACTCATTCAACAAAACACCTACTGTGCTTCAGCTGCAGCCCATGAAATTGTCCTGCGATTTGAGAGATTTGTCAGTTCCTCACATGACATAACGTAGACACAGAGAGAGAAACCACAGCCTACAGAGCCTTCTCCCTGGTGTTATCTGTCACCTACACCTTTCCTATTGAGAGCTGACTTCCTGTGCAGGGAGCGCCCAGGGTAACTATGGCTCTGTTTTCCTCTCACCTTGAGCTCTAACCCAGGGGGGCGGGGGCACTGCAGCACAGGCTACCCTGGGGAAATACACCATGACACCGACCTCATGTTCACAGGGAAAATCCTGAAGAGCTTTGTGGTGATTACATTAGCTGCTTAGCCTTAGCATGAATATATGCATGGATACATGGGCTTATTCTGGGCTTTTCTGGTGGCTCGGTGATAAAGAATCCGCCTGCCAATGGAGGAGACGTGGGTTCGACCCCTGGGTGGGGAAGATCCCCTGGAGAAGGAAATAGCAACCCACTCCCCTACTCCAGTATTCTTGCCTGGGAAATCTCATGGGCAGAGGAGCCTGACGGGCTACAGTCCATGGGGTCACAAGAGTCAGACATGACTCAGGACGACAACATATGCGTAGACTATGTCCCCAACAGACACAAAATTCACAGATAATAAGGATGTCTTACTCTTGCCCCACACTAATACCCACAACATACGTAATCCAGATGTGCATGAAACGTACATCCACAACACGCATCATGTCCACAAATTTACAGCTCAGACTCACAATAAAACAGATCCTCAGAGCGTACACACAAGGAGCAGTGTTCTAAGGATGATGCTGTTCTTGGCTGCGAAAAGCTTCTGGTACCACACAGACCTTCCAAATCCTGCCTCATTAATACATCTGTCCCCAGGACCGCCCAGTATGCCTCAGTTTGTGCTCGCTAAAGTGCTTACACGACAGTGCAACTGTTTGACATGTGAAACTGCAGGGCTGACTACTGTCAATAATTCAACTTGTAACGGGGACAAACAGAAGGTCCCACGCATGCGTGTTCAGTGCCTCGTGGAGCTTCAGCACTGGTAAGCCAAGAGCCGTCCAGCTAGGAAGCTTCATCATTATAAACTCTGAGGACAAAGGCAATTCCTTTTAGGCTATTCATGCTTTTTTTCCCCCTCAACTTCTCTCCAGACCCTACCCCACCCCACTTCAAAGAGGCAAAAGACTGTTTTCTTGACATTCTAGGATTCAAGCCATGTCGATGGCTGTCTCGTTCATTATTAAGATTATTGACTTGCTTTATGTTCAGTTTACTTACTTTAAGCAGACATTTAGCGAACACCTACTAGATGCAAATTAGCTAGCTAAATTTTTGGTTAGAGAATATATACTTCGGTAAAGACACCAAGAATGAAGTATTAGCTGTTTAAATGACGTTTGTTTTTCTCAACTGATTATCTTTCTAAATGCAGTAAAATTCTCACAACTGTTAGTCTCTTCGTAAATTAGTTGTGACAATGGTAAAAATTCCCGAGAACATTCATTACTGGGTTGTGTGTAATAGTGAAAACTTTAAAATATGCTCAATGTCTATTAACAAAGGAATGATAAATTGGTACAATTGTACATGCTTATGGTGCAATATTATAAAGCATTTTAAAAAAGAATGAGTTATATCGATTTTCTTAAATCTATAATCTCTTTCTCTCTTTTTTTCCTACCTCCATACTTGCATACTTGGCTAGAGACTCAAACATAAAGTAAAAAAAAAAAAAAATTAAATATAGTGTGAAACTACCTATACATCTCAATAAATCTGAAAGAAAAAATTTATTTTTAATTGAGAAATAAAAAATTTTAATTAAAAGAAAACTTGTAGCTAATAAATTAAATCATATTAAAAATGAAAACAAACAAAACATTGTAAACATATTAAAAAAAAGAAAAATGCACCTCCCTACGTATATGTACAGGTGATACCTGATACTATAAGAAACAGAAGATGTCACACCAAACTCTTCATGGCGCAGAGGGGAAAGTAATAATAGCTGAAAAACACCTGTTATGCACCAAGCACTGTTCTAAGTACTTATAATAATAAGTGCCAACTTTTTAAACCTCATAATAGTGAAGTAAGCACCTCCTTATACTCATTTTACAGGACTGAGGTGCAGAGATTTTAAGTTTGCTTTTCCAAGGGAACAACTTTATTTGTACAGTTTAATTCCTTCATATCTGAAATTTACTAAGTGAAATAAGCTCAGGTTATTGACAGTCCTCTCCTCTATTCCAACTGATTGATTATTCCCATCCAGTATTCATAAAGATTTACCTTAAAGACAATAAAATAGGATGATAATTTCATTCCATTTCTCATTAAAATAACTTGAAATCAAATGGCAAGGCAGTTTGCCAAACTTTATATTTTTACAAAGATTTGTTCCAAAATGTCATCCATATTAAAAAATAAAAAAAGAAACCACCATTAACTAAAAACAATCATTGATATTTTTTCAAGAATGATCCCCTCATGATTTCTGCTGTAAGCAACATTTTTCCCTCTGAGACCTGATCCCTAGAATTTAATGACCATCTTCCCCCTGCCCCCCACATTATTCAGAGTACTCATTTAAATGTCACCTATAATTAAATACTTACAAGTAAGAAACACCTTTAGAGACCCTGACCATAAATATTACGAGGGACTCTAAAGGGAAATCTGTGAGGGTAGCTTTTCGTTTGCTAAAATGAATAACGCGGTCGCGTCACTGCATGTGTTCTGCATTTTTGATGGCCAGGAAGAGTCATGGAGCCTACAAGAGATTTATGGGGAACAGATGAGCAGCGTCTGACTCCAGGAACATCCTCAAGGATGCTGCAGGAAGTGGGTGAGCACGGCTCCCAACTGAGCCACCCCAGATGGGCTGAGCTGGGGATGGCCACGGTTTCTCTTTTTTTAACTTCTGTTTAATAAAACAGAAACGGACTTAGGAAAATGCTGCTGTGTAAAGCTCAAGAGGTTCTAGACTTTGTTTTTGTCTTTTAATCTTCGTAGGCTCAACTTTTGAAAATGGTGTTTAGGTGTTTAGGTAAGGATGATTCTTTCTCTCTCTGTGTGTCATCTCTTTCTTTCCCCACAATTGACAGACTTCGGTCTTGAGGAACCCCTCGATTTTGGCTCATGCCCTTGGTCTGAACGTAGGTATGCTAGACTACGAATGTTTATGTAGCTGACTCTTTGCTATTAAGCATTAAATACTGTGAGAAGTAACAAATCATCGTGCCTGAGCACTTGGGTTCTGATTGGCAGACCCGGGTTTCAGCATCTTATTTAAAAGCTTCTGTTATCTTCAAGTTACTTGAAATTTCCAGAACTTCATTTCCTTGTCTATTCAATGGGCCAAAAATAATAATATCCAGCTCTCGGGATGTTGTGTGGAGAGACCTTTATGGAAACGACTTGTATGTAGTCGATGCCAGGTAAATAGTAACCACTTGGTGTAGATTTTTGGTTTGTGCTATCCAAGTCAGTAAAGAGTGGGCATTATATGATGACGACCATGGGCTTCCCTGGTGGCTCCGTTGGTCAAGAATCTGCCTGCAATGCGAGAGACCCAGGTTCGATCCCTGGGTCAGGAAGAGCCCTTGGAGAAGGAAACAGCAACCCATGCCAGTATTCTTGCCTGGGAAATCTCATGGACAGAGGAGCCTGGTGAGCTACGATCCATGGGGTTGCAAAGAGTCAGACATGACTTAGCGACCAGACCAAACCAAACCATGACTTAGCGACTAAACCAAACCGAGATAGATGGATAGATAGATATGTATAAGCGTTTTCTTCATCATTGCTGCCATCATCATTTTTTTTCACAATCACAGGCACAGATGCTAGATAGAAGGGGATTGGAAGTCTGATTACTGGGAAGAATCAGGAAAGAACAGAGAGGAAATGGATCAAGGAAAAAAAAGAAGTACTGCTGAAGAGGGGATGAGCATATATGAAGATAACAAGTTTCAAAGAATAAAGCGAGGTTTTCTGTCCTTTCTGCCAAGAGTTCCCAACATTTCAGACAGTATAATAAATAAAGAACTGGGTCTAGGAGGTTCCTTTTGTTTCTTTCTTGTCTTTTGACTTGGTACCAGGGTGTCAGCCAGTTCCCAAGCAGAGGGAGTCCTTGCTATATATTCTGTTGGACTGACTGACTTTCTCCTTCTTGACTGAGGAGTTCTCTGGACTCTGATGTTTTGTGTTGTGACCAGATAGACCAGTACATAAATGGGCATGTTTCCCTGTTGAAATACATTCGGGGACATTGTCCTCACCATTTCTAAAAGTACAGGCCATTGTCAAGAGAAAGGGAGAGTGAAAAAGAGAGACTACTTATATTTTTTCCATGACTAAAAGCCAAAAGTGAAAATGGACCCTAGAAATAATTTTTGTGTCTAAATGCTTTGGCATTTGCAATTGAGAGAGAGAGTGAAGACAAAGGAGAACAAGTATGAGAAGGGGACAGCCCTTAGATATTTCCCCTATATCCTGTAGTTCAGAGCCTTAGTGGGTGCCTAAAATTGATTCATGGGCCTCAACTCCACCCTATGGACTCAGAACCACTAGGCTCTGGTCTGGGAATCTGTAGGTTTGCATTTTAACATGTTTTCCAAGTGAGGAGATACTAAATAAAAGCTGAAGACCACTGCTCTATTCCAGATGCAAAACCAGAACATTATTCCCTGTGCTTCCATACTTGCAAAGTTTCCCGGGCCAGCAAACACTTTCCAGAGCTTTTCTCTGATATCCTGGGAGGGGAAGTTCCTTCTGATTTTTAAAGTTTTTGAAGTGCTCATGAAAGCCTGTTTTCCGGGCGTTTCTCTG